>NC_135412.1:7687613-7690113 GCF_051991245.1 Festucalex cinctus
GCCATTCTGTGTCTGCCAAAATACCAGAACCTAGTCAAACCAAGACTTCTCCAATCCTTGTACTTCGAGGGCCGGAGTCCTACAGGTTTTAGGTGTTTCTGTCCTCCAACACACCTGAATCAAATGATCAGCTCATCAGCATGATCTGCAGAAGCCTGGTAATAATGATCCTGATCTTTAGAATCGTGTGTGTTGAAGGACCCTGAACTACAGTAATAATTGAAGGGAATAGGAAGAGCAAATAACTCGTATTTTTCCAGGATTTTTTTTTTTTTTAGTCTAAACATATTTCCATATTATAACTGACACAATAAAGTGTTTGTTTTTTTAATTGTGTATTAATACAGATGAATCTTAACAGGGCTACTGAAGGAAGAAGAGATGAGTCTACTCAGGGAATGCGATAGTGATCTTTTAATTGTAATTTAGATTTTTGTTGAAATACAATATCAACGTTAGAGGGAATGGTAATGTATAGTCGATTGATAGAATGCTAAGGGTAATATTATCCATCACCATTAAAGCATTGTGAACTGAAGTGGTCTGTTCTGAAGCGTGAAACTCCAGGGCAGCCTGAAAATAAGTCCCACTCCGAGCGCTGCCTGGAGGAAATTAAAAAATGATGATGCAAATGGCCACATAGACTCACGGAAATTAAAGCTTCTCTTTGTATCTGGTTCCATTTCCATTAGAAACTGACAGAGCGGCTCTATGGCAGGGTGAGCCCATTCATTCTCCAAGGGGGGGCCATGTGACATGCTGGGATGGTTGTACAAGGACATCATGTTGAACTGAATTGTGTTACATATTTATTTATTTTTTTATTGAAAGCATAAACGTGTTGATTTATATTAATTGTTTTTTTTATTTATAAAACATGAACATCCATTTAAATAAGCTAGTGTGCATACTGTATATGATTTATGTTGTACAGTATTCAGGAAATAAAAATGTTCACAAGATTTTAAGCATCATTAACATTACATATTTACTAGAGCTGTCAAACGATTACATTTTTTAATCAGATTAGTCACATCTTAGAATTTTGATTAATCATGATTAATCACTGACTTAAAAAGGCTTTTTTTTCCCCAACATATTTTGCTCGCTAAATTTGAAGCTCACCTGTTATGTGTTAATTTTTTTTCGACATTTAATGTTATGTGGACATCTTCAAAAATTTATATCCACTGCACAAGCTCATCCTGCTTTTTCTAATCAATTAATTATTTACATAATATAAAATGGGAAAAAATGACCTACGGCATATGTAAACATTTATGTTTACAGTTATGTTTATTGCTCAAACTTGAACAGCTACCTTTAACGTAACCATCCGCTGTCGGCTAAAAAGGATCATCTGCGGTCAAAATTAATAGTGTGATTAATCTGTGGTAATACAATGATTAATGCGATAATTTTTTGTGATTAATTAATTAGTTAACACTTTAACTTTGACAGCACTAATATTAACACATATTATCACTATTTAATCATCATCCATCCATCCATCCATTTTCTTGACCGCTTATTCCTCACAGGGGGTGCTGGAGCCTATCTCAGCTGGCACTATTTAATCAACATTTGCAAAAACATGTCCACAGCATGCGTCAATATTTTTGACATTTGTGCTGACATTATGAGTATCAACCACTATCTTTACTCCCCCAGAATCACCTCTGTTACTGTCTCGTCTTTGTGGCTCTGAGGATTATAGTGTGACATCTAAAATTACAATCAGCATTCTGTCAACATCAGCAGTCATCATACGCAACCAAGGAGATGGACTAGCCTTTGTATTGATTTTTTTTTTTTTTTTTAAAGCGCCGTCTGTTACTTGTCCCAAGTGTCGTGTATGACGTCTGTGCTGCGTTTATGGCCACCAGTGTTGAACCTTAAGAGTTAATTGGAGTAGCAAGTTACAAATGTAAACAGTTGTGATTATTTTATGGTTGTTTATATTGATGTTTTGTTCATTTTTACCATATATATATATATATATATTTATTTGCCCAAGACTACAACATGACATGAAAATCAGTCACTTGTTGTATTCTGCATTATGTATGTATGTATATATGTTCTGTATTTTGTCTTGTGACTTTCTACAGCAAGTGGGCTGTCAAGATTAATGCAAAATTGTTTTCATTACAATAATTACAATTAGGGATGTTCGATACCACTTTTTTTTCAGACCGATACCGATACTCAGACCCTCAGTACTCACCGATACCGATACCAACTGCCGATACCAGTAGTACATTTTGACGAATAAAAAAAAATCACTAAAAGATATTTTTAAACAAATATATTCCTTTAATTTTGACAAAAAAACAGCACAGTCACTCTTCAATGGTCTTAACGCTCAAAATAAAACACAAAAATGCTCTTTTAGTTTAAGATTCACAATTTTGAAGTATTTCCAAACCGGTGAATTTTTGGTGAAAATCTGTTACAGGCAAGGAGGGCTCACTTAAGGTCTTCCCCCTCTGCCATCGGT